>NC_059226.1:33302464-33319964 GCF_020615455.1 Coregonus clupeaformis | reverse complement strand
GCTCTGTCAGATTGACCATCGGGTTCTTGGTCACCTCCCTGACAAAGGCCCTTCTCCCCCTCAGTTTGGACGGGCGGCCAGCTCTAGGAAGAGTCTCGGTGGTTCCAAACTTCTTCCATTTAAGAATGATGGAGGCCAATGTGTTCTTGGAGACCTTCAATGCTGCAGACATTTTTTGGTACCCTTCCCCAGATCTGTGCCTCGACACAATCCTGTCTCGGAGCTCTATGGACAATTCCTTCGACCTCATGGCTTGGTTTTTGCTCTGACATGCACTGTCAACTGTGGGACCTTATATAGACAGGTGTGTGCCTTTCCAAATCATGTCCAATCAATTGAATTTACCACAGGTGGACTCCAATCAAGTTGTAGAAACATCTCAAGGATGATCAATGGAAACAGGATGCACCTGAACTCAATTTCGAGTCTCATAGCAAAGGGTCTGAATACTTATGTAAATAAGGTATTTCTGTTTTTTATTTTAAATAAATGTGCAAAAATGTCTAAAAACCTGTTTTCGCGTTGTCATTATGGGGTATTGTGTGTAGATTGCTGAGGATTATTATTTTTTAAATCCATTTTAGAATAAGGCTGTAACGTAACAAAATGTGGAAAAAGTCAAGGGGTCTGAATACTTTCCAAAGACACTGTAGTACCACATACAGTAGAGGACCACTGGCAATGCTGCTGAAAATAAAATCCTGAAAACTGAGTCACTGCAGCTCAACCAACGTAAAGGCTGGAATACCTGATGTATCTAATGTAACTGGCAGCCAGTGGATTTACCCTCCTTTACTTTAATTCACCTCAGACTAGAAGAGCAACAGTACTGTATCATGCAGTGCTACGCAAACAGATTAAATGGCTGAATTAATTAATAAAGACAATATTTACAGAGAAAGAGAGACATATCCCAGGGCTTCAACAGCAACTCCCCCTCAGCCTCAGCCTCTCAGCTGGTTGGTTACATTATAACTGATACTCTCAGCTGGTTGGTTACATTATAACTGATACTCTCAGCTGGTTGGTTACATTATAACTGATACTCTCAGCTGGTTGGTTACATTATAACTGATGCACTCAGCTGGTTGGTTACATTATAACTGATACACAGTCACAACTGATTAGTGAAGTGAAGAGTTTGTTTCCAAAATGTGATAAACCCCAATCTTCCACATTTGCATTTTTTCATCTGAAATGAATGCTCATGAGTCCATTTCTATGTGTATGAATTATGGCTGTTATCATCCTTTTAAAACATTTACTTTAGATGTGCTTTAAAAATGTGTTTTTTTGCTAAACGCTATCTGACACACTTGATTCATACCAAAACACACTATATCCAGAGTCCATCATTCAGAGAGTTGGGACATTGAGGTTTCTGCATTATGATGCATTTACATGAAACTACAATATTCTATGGCAGCCATGTTAGCTCCCCAATAACATTACATAGGCAAGATTTAAACAATACTGTGTAACTTCATGTCTAGAATTATGAACAATATAAACAATTATAAAAGTTGGCCCAACTCTCTACATACATGACTCTGGCTATGTCCACTGTCATGATGGATGGAACGTTCCATATGGTTTTTGCCGCTGATGCGAAAGTGAGTCATTCAGCGAATCGTTTCCATTATATTTGCCTGTTCAGTCATAAGATCAGTCGTAAAATATGTTTTGGGACACTTTAGGAACGCAGCCCTTATCTTATTAACGCAGGCTTAGTCAGCCAGATGTGGTGATAGACAGCTGTCACTCTCAGCTGTCTGCATGCTGGCTACCCAGCGTTGAGTGTTGTGGATCTTTTGATTATGGATCCCTCCGACAGTTTACTGGAGCCTGTGATATCTCTTCCTGTTGGCCCAAAGAGGAACGTTTCTAAACAAGCTCGTTAAAAGGAGAGAGCCAAGAGACAGCGCCAATCAGGTGAAGGGAACAATAATGGTGTCTGCAGACAGCGGGCTGTGTCACTACGGCTAGAACAATCAATCCATCCTTGGCTGGCAAATTCATTCTTTCACACTTTCAATGTCCTTATTAGTCCTGAAATCCTTCCCTGAAGTGTATATAATCCAACTCAAAAAGCTGCCCTTGATTTATCCTAATGAAAAAACCTGTGAAAACCCCATAGAATTGTTAAAAAAGAAAACACACAATTAGACGCTGTTCTTTGTTCTCTAGATACATCAAATCATCTATGTGATATTTGCACAATATAGTTGAAACAAATTGACTATCGATACTTTATTACATGTAGGCTTAACAGTTTAAAAGCCACCGGATACTTGTTCTATTGGAGTTCTGTTCTTTGAGGTGGATGGATATATCATGATTATTTGTCTCACTAAAATAAAATGACCTTGCAATATATTTCAAACAAAATCATGTCTGTCTTTTCACTTGCACATGTCCAGCACTATCTCATTCACAAGATGTGTTTTTCATTCATGTCAATTTACCAACATTTCAGAAAATGGATATATCGCCAACTCATTGATATTCCACAAGAGTGTATAGAAAGATTAGTCCATCATTACAGGGCTAGTGATCTCACAACATGCAACCAGACAAACCAACTCATTGATATTCCATACAGGCATTCAACTCCCAGACTTTTAAACAAAACAGACTGAATATTACATAGGGTAATAATACTAACTGTTGTAATAGATGGTTTAATATCTACAGATATGTTAATGCAGGGCAGCCTGGATCTCAGCCCTCCAGCATAGTGCATATGCGGTTAGGACTCTTGAATAATGCAGAAGAACATAATCAAATGTGAATAAAATAGCATCCACAGTCGTGGTGAATATATTAGCTTGGTTGGTGCACAGCCAACTGTCTGGCCAGATGTCACACATACACACACACACACACACACACACACACAGACACACACACACACACACACACCAGGAGACCATTCAGATGACTCTGTACTGGACTTGCTGAGGTCCAGAGATGGCGGCCCTGCCTTGTCCCCACTAGTCCACCCCAGTCTTTCATTGTCCTAGATTACTCTCCAGACGAGAGGCAAAGGTCCCCAGAGCAACATCCAAGTCTTGCTCCTAAATTGTGAATGGAAAATACTACATAAGCCAAAATCCTTTAAGCAGGGGACAAGCCAGGCAGGTTGGAGAGCCCACCCAGCCAATACAATGATACGAGAAACACTGGTCCACCTACAACTCTAGACTGGGTGCTATTGGCTGTTAAATCATGAGTTGATTGGGGAGAAGAGCGGAGCAGAACATTGTCATGGAGCCACGGAGGAACAGAGAGGGACAGGGAGGGGCCTGGAGTGTTGGCGTGAGACCAACCGACCCACAGTCACACACAAACACACACGCATAGCCGCTTTCATCCTAGAGATGCCTCTGAGTATCCCCCATTTCCCCCAGAGTTCTGCCATGGCAACACACATCAGGAGATCCAAATGGTTTCTCCTAAAAGACTGAGAGGACGGGCTTGGTGAAGCGATACGAGGTTCCTAAAACAGAAAAACACACTTACTGTAGTTGTCCAGCTAACTAGGTCACAGCTTGGTTAAGTATGAAGAATAACTGTGCGAAGAGCGAGCACACACACAAACGTCCAGAGAGATAGATAGAGAGAGAGAGAGAGAGAGAGAGAGAGAGAGAGAGAGAGAGAGAGAGAGAGAGAGAGAGAGAGAGAGAGAGAGAGAGAGAGACAGAGAGAGAGAGAGAGAGAGAGAGAGAGAGAGAGAGAGAGAGAGAGAGAGAGAGAGAGAGAGAGAGAGAGAGAGAGAGAGAGAGAGAGGGGGAGAGAGAGAGAGAGAGAGAGAGAGAGAGAGAGAGAGAGAGAGAGAGAGAGAGAGGGAGGAGAGAGAGAGAGAGAGAAAGAGAGAGAACGAGAGGAGAGAGAAAGAGAGAGAGAGAGAGAGAGCTAGAGAGAGAGACACAGAGAGAGAGACACAGAGAGCGAGACACAGAGAGAGAGACACAGAGAGAGAGACACAGAGAGAGAGAGAGAGAGAGAGAGAGAGAGAGAGAGAGAGAGAGAGAGAGAGAGAGAGAGAGAGAGAGAGAGAGAGAGAGAAAGAGAGCTAGAGAGAGAGAGAGAGAGAGAGAGAGAGCCTGAAGCATGGCTCAGCCAGTAACACAAAGACAAGCAGTCAGTTATCTCTAATACCTTCATTCATGCTAGATAATCTCCACATGAAACCCTGTCTCTGTCCTAATGGCACCCTATTCCCTATGTAGTGCATTACTTTTGACCAGGGCCCCTAGGAATCTGCTCAAAAGTAGTGCCGTTTATAGGGGATAGCGTGCCATCAGGACAGAGACACTATCTGAGCTGACCTTACTATCCAATATACTCTTACAAAAAAGGGTTTCAAAAGGGTTCTTCGGCTGTTTCCATTGAATAACCCTTTTTGGTTCCATGTAAAACCCTTTTTAGTTCCAGGTAGAACCATTTTGGGATCCATGTAGAGCTTTCTGTGGAAAAGGTTCTTCAAAGGGTTCTCCTATGGGGACAGCCGAAGAACCCTTTTAGGTTCTAGATAGCACCTTTTGTATCATCTGTCATCGTATATCTATGATAAATAACCTGTCCATCTGTCATCGTATTTCTATGTTAAATAACCTGTCCATCTGTCATCGTATATCTATGATAAATAACCTGTCCATCTGTCATCGTATATCTATGATAAATAACCTGTCCATCTGTCATCATATATCTATGATAAATAACCTGTCCATCTGTCATCATATATATATATATATATGATAAATAACCTGTCCATCTGTCATCATATATCTATGATAAATTACCTGTCCATCTGTCATCATATATCTATGATAAATAACCTGTCCATCTGTCATCATATATCTATGATAAATAACATGTCCATCTGTCATCATATATCAATGATAAATAACATGTCCATCTGTCAACATATATCTATGTTAAATAACCTGTCCATCTGTCATCATGTATCTATGTTAAATAACCTGTCCATCTGTCACCATATATATATGTTAAATAACCTGTCCATCTGTCATCATATATCTATGTTAAATAACCTGTCCATCTGTCACCATATATCTATGATAAATAACCTGTCCATCTGTCATCATATATCTATGTTAAATAACCTGTCCATCTGTCATCATATATCTATGTTAAATAACCTGTCCATCTGTCATCATATATCTATGTTAAATAACCTGTCCATCTGTCACCATATATCTATGATAAATAACCTGTCTATCTGTCATCATATACAGTATATCTATGATAAATAACCATATGGAAGATCAAAAGAGTCAGCAAATATCAACAAGCGCCATAGTATTACATAGTATTACATAGTATTACACAGTATTACAGTGGTCCTCTGTAGCTCAGCTGGTAGAGCACGGCGCTTGTAACGCCAAGGTAGTGGGTTCGATCCCCGGGACCACCCATACACAAAAATGTATGCACGCGTGACTGTAAGTCGCTTTGGATAAAAGTGTCTGCTAAATGGCATATTATTATATTATATACATAGTATTACATAGTATTACACATCACTGCGAACATAAAAAGAAAGCAAAATCATTCACCATGTATGTCAGATTGTTGTGTGTCTCTTCACACCTTTACCAATAAATAAAGCGACCAGAAACCTGAGCATTTGGCATCAGCTGATAGCATTTAGATTCATCACTCTGCATGGCGGTCTATTTAATTTGACCAAGTAAATTCATCACTCTGCATAGCGGTCTAAGTTGACCAATTAGATGAATCACTCTGCATGGCGGTCTATTTAAGTTGACCAATTCTGCACACTCATCCTCTGCTCGCTGCCGCGTGCTAGCTATGAACTGGGGTTTCTTGCTACTATGCTGTTGCCGTAGCATGTGTTACTTGATATGCTTCGTCTGCTTTCTGCTAGCCCAGCACCAGCCCAGCCTCCACCTGTCTGGCTCTGTTTTTGTTCCTGTCAGGGGGATTGGTATAGCATATCAAGCTCCCTGCCTAGCTATATTGATGCTTGCTCTGGCAGTGAGCAGAGCCTAACACCAGGACCTAATCTAATGCATCGTCTGCACTGCACCTATCCGGTGTATGTGACAATAAAAAACATGTATCTATTAATGACCCGTGGGAAGAGAGAGGGAGATGAGCAGGATGTTAATATGAATATGATGAAGTGTAAAAACACACAGCAGTGTTACTAGGCAACCAAGAGACAGATTCCATGTTCCTCTCCGTTTACAGTGAAACAGCAAAAACAAGCCTTTACTGTACATGACAAGAATACAGCAGTGAGGAGAGATGTGGAGAACGAGACGTCAACAAACCAGGAGCATGTGCTGGAGTGGAGGAGACAGGAGAGTTTGTCATTCCTCAATGGAAGGAAGTGGAGAGGTAGTGTGTTGGTAGGGAGGGAGGGAGGGAGGAGGCTCCATCAGGCCCTGAGGTCACTTCCTGTGGAGTTGAGCTCATGTGCAGCAGACAAGGTGACCTCCTTATCAACACCCATGATGCCATGCTTGGTAACCAACCAACTGAACGGTCAAACCCAGTTTAAATACATTTACATTTACATTTACTTCATTTAGCAGACGCTCTTATCCAGAGCAACTTACAAATTGGTGCATTCAACTTATGATAGCCAGTGGGACAACCACTTTTTTTTCCTTTATTTTTTATGGGGGGGGCAGCGAATAGCTTTGACTGGGCTGAGCGGAAACTGTGCTTCCGTAGAGGTAGGGGGGCTAGCAGGCCAGAGGTGGATGAACGTAGTGCCCTCGTTTGGGTGTAGGGTCTGATCAGAGCCTGAAGGTAAGGAGGTGCCGTTCCCCTTACAGCTCCGTAGGCAAGCACCATGGTCTTGTAGTAGATGCGAGCCTCAACTGGAAGCCAGTGGAGTGTGCGGAGGAGCAGGGTGACATGAGAGAACTTGGGAAGGTTGAACACCAGACGGGCTGCAGCGTTCTGGATAAGTTGTAGGGGTTTAATGGCACAGGCAGGGAGCCCAGCCAACAGCGAGTTGCAGTAATCCAGACGGGCGATGACAAGTGCCTGGATTAGGACCTGTGCCGCTTCCTGTGTAAGGTAGGGTCGTACTCTGTTGTAGAGCATGAACATGCAGGATCGGGTCACCGCTTTGATGTTAGCGGAGAACGACAGGGTGTTGTCCAGGGTCACACCAAGGTTCTTTGCACTCTGGGAGGAGGACACAATGGTGTTGTCAACCGTGATGGCGAGATCATGGAGCAGGCAGTCCTTCCCCGGGAGGAAGAGCAGCTCCGTCTTGCTGAGGTTCAGCTTGAGGTGGTGATCCGACATCCACACTGATATGTCTGCCAGACATGCAGAGATGCGATAACAGCAACAAGTCCATGGGAATTAGATGGAAAAATAATGAGTGGTCAAAACAAATGAGACCATGCTGCCTCATCCTAGGGAAAAAAGAGAGAGGGAGAGAGGAGAGATGAAAGAAGGAGAGTAGTAGGCTTGGGCGACATACTGTTTATACCGTATACCGGGGTATTATAACATAACTATAAGTTAAGTATAACTATAAGTATAATTATATCATTAATGAGCACGAGGAGAACAGAGGAGTTGATCCTGATTCGATAACCCTCACAGCCATACTCCAATCACAAATCCAAATATTGGAACTCTCTGACTTTTTTTTCTCCACAGAACACATTGGTATCTGGTTGCTAAGCAACCATTTTCATTTGTCCATTCTGTCAAAAGTTGCTAGCTCACCTCTAAATTCGCAAACTAAATACATACTGCAATTCCAACCACAAAACCTCTTTGCTTCGTTTTTAAGCCTCAAAATACAACTTGCCTAGCTAACAGCTAAATGTTTGTTTTTGACTGCTATAATTCTAATTATATTTTGGAGGCTCCACATGTTATCATGGAAAATATTAATGTTTCAGTGGAATTAGTGGAAATGTCATTGGTATCTTTATCAGCAACATAACAGCAGCTAAAGATAACACCCTACCGGGCACAGACATCAGTTCAACGTCTAGTTTTGATTTACATTTGGTTGAGTTGTCAACTAATGTGAATTCAACGTGAAATCAACAAAACATTTCACCATGTCATCGAAATTCCCTTATGTTAATTACTTTTTTCAAATCAAATCAGTTTTCCACGTTGATTCACGTTGAATTTCCACTGTGAATTGTTGTTGTTGTAATGACGTGGAAACAACGTTGATTCGACCAGTTTTTGCCCAGTGGGACTCACTCAAAGTGCATACGTGGGCACACACCCACACACTTAAAGAAAACACACATGCGCGAATGCATGCACACACACTTAACACACACACCCACAGATGCTCTCGCGGATACACACACATGCACACGGCGCGTTGCCATCCCCACATCTCTCCCTCATACAGCTGTTCCTCCATCTATCTTCTCCTCTACTCTGCTATCCCAGTCAGTCTGGATCTCTATCTTCTCCTCTACTCTGCTATCCCAGTCAGTCTGGATCTCTCTCTTCTCCTCTACTATGCTATCCCAGTCAGTCTGGATCTCTCTCTTCTCCTCTACTCTGCTATCCCAGTCAGTCTGGATCTCTCTCTTCTCCTCTACTCTGCTATCCCAGTCAGTCTGGATCTCTCTCTTCTACTCTACTCTGTTATCCCAGTCAGTCTGGATCTCTTTCTTCTCTACTCTGTTATCCCAGTCAGTGTGGATCTCTCCCTGTGGACTACTGCCTGTGTCTCTGAGACGTCATGAACAGGCCAGCGTGCCAGCTCAGCTGTAGGAGGTTACGCCCTGAGTATGTCAGAACAGAGAGGGAGGGAGGGAGGAGAGGAGTGGAGTGAGAGAAGAGGGAGGAAGGGAGAGAAGGAGAGGAGAGAGAGAGAGAGAGAGAGAGAGAGAGAGAGAGAGAGAGAGAGAGAGAGAGAGAGAGAGAGAGAGAGAGAGAGAGAGAGGAGAGGAGAGAAGAGAGAGAGAGAGAGAGAGAGAGAGAGGAGGAGAGAGAGAGAGAGAGAGAGAGAGAGAGAGAGAGAGAGAGAGAGAGAGAGAGAGAGACTGATTTCGGAATTCCAAATAGAGCAGCAGCTGCTGAAAAAATTAGGAAAAAAATGAGCTCCTACAGATATTGAAATTTACATGTTTTTTAGAGTGAAGTACATCGGAATAAAACAAAAGAAAACTGCAAGACTGAATAAGAGACAAAACAAACAACAAACAAAGAAGAAAGGCTTTTGAAAAACTAACTATTTTTCATAAAATTGTACAGTTATCTTAGCTAGCTGAATTGTTTACCAGTTGCTAAGCAGTTGCTAGGGACTCTCCTGGAAGAAGCTAGCTAGCTAACGAAGAATATCTAGTTAACAGAAGAAAAGAAAGACAAAATAAAACAAAAGAAGGACAGAAGACAAAGGACATCAAAATAAAACAGTCCTCTAAAAGACACAAGAGAGAATAATACAAGAAACAACGCTTCTATTGCAACATTGTGTACAGCGTTGCTATGGAAATTGTTTACCCACCAGACATCCAGACGGAGAAAGCTAAGAAAAGTTTAAAAGGTTTGATGATGGGACAGAACCATGAATGCCTGTTTGCAGATCTTACCAGTTGCAAAACAAGAGCAAATTTAATATTTAATACCAAATGAGGGCACATATGGAAAATAGTTATTTGCAACAATTTCCCTTTCTCAAAAAAGAGAGGCATCAGCCAAGGATGTCAGATCAGCATTTTTGAAGAAGCTGACCAGAGCAACACATATCAAACAGTAAACATATATAATAATGGAACTCTATTGATACAAGGCAATTATTCAAGCCTCCAGGCTTTTGAGAATATGTTTGCTACCCTAAAAGCAGAAGCTGAACTCGTCTCAGAAACTGAGGAAAAAGTCAAGGAGGGAGATGGAGAAAAGCAGGCCCCAACGGTCTCTGTGACCCAGCAAGAAGCCCTCAGTGTCCCTCTACCTACCTCACCTGCAGCAGACAAAGCCAAGGACATGCCTACAACACCAAGAACACCTGCTATGCAACGTTTCCACAACACCCTCTCTCTCGTCGAAGCAGAGGTCATAGAACTCAGAGAGAACAAGCTTCAAGAGGAGGGCACTGTCCAGAAACTAAAAGAAGAGATGAAACAGTTCAGGGAGGAGAGCAGAGCATATATTGCTAAATTAGAAAGCAGAATGGACAAACTGAGTCAGACAAATGATGACCTCAGAGACCATCTTAGCACAACAAGAAAGGAGCTAGAACAAAGAGAGAGGTACATTGACCCCCTCAACCAGCAGCTGGTCAATATGTCCTCTGCATCTAGAGAACATGTCCACCAGCCTGGTACAACACAAGCAGAACCTGAGACCAGCATGGCCTCCACCACACAGCCTGATGACACTGCACCCGCCTACCAGTCTGCTCCAGCCCAGATCAGCCAACCTGCTTCCCAGTCTGCTCCAGCACAGTGTGCTCCAGCCCAGGTCAACCTACCAGCCTCTAAATCTGCTCCAGCCCAGGTCAGCCAACCAGCCACCCAGTCTGCTCCAGCAAAGGTCAGAATACCAGTCTCCCAGTCTGCTCCACCCAGACAGTCACCCACAACTGCAATCCTTATTGATTCAAATGGGAAGTTCTTAGTCCAGGAAAGATTATTCCCTAGAATGTCCTACAACTGACAGTGCAATGCAGCTACTCAGTCAGACCAGGATTGACTCCCCCCGACAACATCATCATCCACACTGGCACAAACGACCTTCATGCCAAAGGTGAAAATGTATCTGGGGCAGTGAGAAGAGTGGCAGAACGGGCACAGGCTATGTTCCCAACAACCGATATAGTTGTGTCCACCCTCCTACCAAGAAAAGACTTCCCAGGAAAGTTGATCGAAAAAATAAATCAACAGATCACTGTGGACTGTGCCTCACTGCTCAACGTCAGAACGGCTCACCCCCCCACTCTGACATGTGAACATTTATACAATAATGTACATCTTGATCAGGACAGTATCAGAACCTTTGCCAAGGACCTAAAGGATGCAACACTTGGCAGGGACCCACACACCCATCACCCCAGCAGCAGAGCCACCCTGCCCCACCTTCTGAAACAACAGTACCCCCACCATCCCCAGGAGAGAAGAGCCAGACACAGCTTATTACAGCACAGCTCTACAAGACCGGGCCAAACACAGCACAGATTTACCAGACCAGACCCGCCTCAGGACAGCACGACCAGACCCGTCCCATCACAACACAGCTCTACCAGACCAGGCCCATCACAACACAGCTCTACTAGACCCGGCCCATCACAACACAGCTCTACTAGACCCGGCCCATCACAACACAGCTCTATTAGACCCGGCCCCATCACAACACAGTTCTACTGGACCTGACCCATCACAACACAGCTCTACTGGACCTGGCCCATCACAACACAGCACTGACCACTACTCCAGGGTTGGGCAGAACACTGTCCTTCAGAGAAGTACACCACATGATACAGTCCACACGATGTATCATTCAGATCATCAGCCTACATATGCTGAGGTAACCTCTGGCAAAAGACATCTAGAACAATCAGAGATAGGAGAGGTGCGCCAACTACTGCATCTAATATGCAGACTACTGGGCTAGACAGCCTTTAATTCACACGCACGCACACGTGCACAAACACACACACACAGGGTTGCAGATTGCATTGCATTGTACTTATTTTTTGGGCCATTCTTATTAAGTTGTTTACAACTATCCTTTATTTTATTGGCACTGGTATTATAATAATAGTGATGTGTAATGGTGTGTGTGTGTGTGTGTGTGTGTATATATATGTATGTGTGTATGTGTGTGTGTGTGTGTATGTGTGTGTGTATGTGTATGTGTGTGTGTATGTATGTATGTATGTATGTATGTATGTATGTATGTATGTATGTATGTATGTATGTATATATGTATATATATATATATATATATGTGTATGTATGATATATATATATATATATATATATATATATATATATATATATATATATATATATATATATATATATTACTATTATTATTATTATTATTTAAAAAAATGTTTCATGTACTTTACTCAAACCAGTGAATATCACTTATTATAAATGAGTACATTAACTATCAGCTCTTGGAATATCCAGGGCCTGTACTCTTCACATTTAGGTTATAAAACAACAAATCCAGAATTGATTAAAAACATCAAGGGACAGGACATCATAATCCTACTGGAAACATGGTGTCGTGGAGACATAGGTACTCAGTGTCCCTCAGGCTATAGAGAAAGTTTACTACCATCAATCAAACATAAAAATGTTAAACGGGGCCGAGACTCAGGTGGAATCATCATTTGGCATAAGCAGGACTTAGCACTGAATGAAATGAAAAAAGATACTAATCACATTTGTTTAAAACTTAACAAAGGTACAATCTATTGTGACAATGATGTATACATATGTGCAGCTTATGCTCCTCCTTCAGATTCATCATATTATGATGATCGGTTTTTTGACAATCTCCATACAGAAATCATTCAATTTCAGGCAGAGGGTAAAGTGCTTCTTTGTGGAGATTTCAATGCAAGAACAGGTTCTGAGCCTGACTACACTGATGCGGGAGGTAACCACCACATATTTGGACACCCCTCCTTGTACAGTAGCCCAATTATAAATAATAGAAACAGTCCTGACCAAATCCTGAACAAAAATGGGAAGGAGTTAGTGCATGTCTGTCGAGCCTTAGGCCTGTACATGCTTAATGGTAGAATCAGAGGGGATTTTTTAGGTCAGTTTACTTACTGCTCAGCTCTTGGGACAAGTGTAGTCGATTATGCCATCACTGACATTGACCCCTCCTCCATTAGTGCATTCACTGTCAGACCATAGACACCATTGTCAGACCACAGTCAGATCAACGTGTTTCTGAAGAAATTAACTGGCAATATTCATTCAAAAAAACAGCCCAATAAACTCTACAACATGAACCAATCGTACAGATGGGCTCAAAACAGTGCAGAGAGATTCATTGAAACATTGAACTCAAATGAAATGATGAACTCTATACAGTTTTTCAATTACTCACAATACCAAAACAATAAAGAAGGTGTCAATTCGGCTACTCAAAACATCAATTGCATTTTCCAAAAAGCAGCATCGAAAGCAAATTTGAGAAAACCAAAGAAATGCAACATCAGAAACAAAAATCAAAATGTTTCTGAAAAATGGTTTGATAACGAATGTAAAACAATTAGAAAACACCTAAGACAAGTATCAAATGAAAAACATAAGCAGCAAAACAACCCAGATCTACGCTATGAATACTTTGAAACTCTGAAACAGTATAAACATATACTGAAACGCAAGAAATTGAATTATACCAACAAGACACTTGATGAAATTGAAAGTGCAATTGACCAAAATCAGTTCTGGGACATGTGGAACAATTTAAGCATGACAAAGCCACAAGAATTAGCCATACAAGATGATGGAATTTGGAAAACTTATTTTGATAATCTATACAAAAACATCCCACAAAAAGACTTACAACAGAACCAATTAGAAATTCAAGAAAAATTGAACATCCTTGAATCGGTAATTAAAAACAACCAAAATCCATTAGATTACCCAATAGCCCAACAATAACTAAATGAAAAGCTCAAATCTATAAAATCAAAGAAGGCTTGTGGTCTAGATAACATCAGAAAGGAAATGCTAAAAAACAGCACACCTGAGTTGCAAAATGCTGTGCTTAAGTTGTTCAACATAGTTTTAACTTCTGGCTGCTTCCCTGATGTCTGGAACCAGGGGTTCATCTCCCCTATCCAAAAAAGTGGAGACAAATCAGACCCCAATAATTACAGGGGAATTTGCGTAAACAGCAACTTGAGAAAGGTTTTCTGTAGCATTTTGAATTGAAGAATTAAAACCTTTCTTCAACAAAAAATTTGTATAACTAAATGTCAAATTGGCTTTCTCCCTAACCATCGCACTACTGACCATATATACACCTTACACACACTAATTAATAAAAACGTCCACCAAAAAAAAAGAGGGAAAAATCTTTGCTTGCTTTATTGACTTTAAAAAAGCATTTGATTCCATTTGGCATGAAGGGCTATTCTACAAAATTCTCCAAAGTGGGCTTGGTGGTAAGGTGTATGACTTAATAAAATGTATGTACACAGAAAACAAGTGTGCAATAAAAAAAAACAACCAAAGAACAGAATTATTTTCACAACATAGAGGTGTGAGACAAGGCTGCAGTTTGAGTCCAAATCTTTTCAACATTTATATCAATGAATTAGCAGACATGTTGGACCATTCTCCAGCCCCAGGACGCACAATATTTGACACAGAGGTAAAATACCTGCTATATGCTGATGACTTGGTACTTCTATCACCAACCAAAGAAGGTCTTCAACAGAACCTTAACATTCTAGAGCAATATTGCCATAATTGGGCCCTGGCAGTAAATTTCAAAAAAACTAAAATCATGATTTTCCAACAAAAACAAACAGATGTCAGAAACACAAATATAAATTCACCCTGAACAACACCATAATTGAACACACTAAAAAGTACACATACCTTGGTCTGACGATATCTGCATCGGGAAACTTTAATATGGCAGTGAATGCACTCAAATAAAAAGCCCGCAGGGCATTGTATGCAATAAAAATGAAATTATTCAAAATCAACATCCCAATTAGAATTTGTACCAAAATATTTGACAGTGTCACGATCGTTCATTAACGAGAAGGACCAAGGCGCAGCGTGATATGTATTCATATTTATTTATGTACTGAACACATGACAAAACAACAAACGAAACGTGAAGTCCAAGGTAGACAAAATAACATACCTCACACGGAACAAGATCCCAACTGACTGGTGCCAAAAAGCTGCCTAAGTATGGTCCCCAATCAGAGACAAAGAGCTACAGCTGCCTCTGATTGGGAACCACCCTGGCCAACATAGATCTAAAAGATCTAGAAACTAAACATAGAAATAAACACAACACGAAATATACACACCCTGACTCAACAAATAACCGTCCCCTGAGTCAGGGTGTGACAGTAACCCCCCTCCCAAAGGTGCAGACTCCGACCGCGCCACATAAACCTAACAGGGTAGGGGCTGGGTGGGCATTCCGCCTCGGCGGCGGATCCGGCTCCGGGTGTAACCACCACTTACTCTCCACCTCCCCGTTGCGCCCCTGGTCTGGTCTGGACCTTGGCGCGCTGCTTCCTCTCTCCTTCCTCCCACGAAGTACCACGCCCTGTCTGGACCCTGGTGTGGGAGACCCCGAACCTGGAGAGGGGCTGACATCTGGGTCTGGACTGGAACCGCTGACTGGAGCTGGACCCGACGACGGTGGATCGAACTACTCTGGCTCCGGGGTGGAGCCGCTGACCGGAACTGGATCAGGCACCGGTGGAGCGGACTGCTCTGGCTCCGGGGTGGAGCCGCTGACCGGAACTGGATCAGGCACCAGTGGAGCGGACTGCTCTGGCTCCGGAGTGGAGCCGCTGACCGGAGCTGGACTGGACCCCGGTGGAGCGGATTGCTCTGGCTCCAGAGTGGAGCAGCTGACCGGTGCCGGACCAGGCACTGGTGGAACAGGCACGGGCCGTGCCGGACTGGACACACGCACCACTGTCTTGGTGCGGGGAGCAGGAACGGGCCGTACCGGACTGGCGACGTGTACCACTGGCCTGGTGCGGGGAGCAGGAACGGGCCGGACTGGGCTGACGACGTGCACCACTGGCTTGGTGCGGGGAGCAGGAACGGGCCGTACCGGACTGGCGACGCGCACCACTGGCCTGGTGCGGGGAGCAGGAACAGGCCGGGCCGGGCTGGCGACGCGCACCACTGGCTGGGTGCGAGGGACAGGAACAGGCTGGACCGGGCTGGCGATGCGCACCACTGGCTTGATGCGAGGAGCAGGAACGGGCCGAACCATACTGGGAACACCCACCACTGGCTTAGTGCGGGAATCAGGAACGGGCCGGACCGGACTGGCGACACACACCACTCGATTGGTGCGAGGAGCGGGACTGGGTTCCTTCATTAACCCCCGCTCCTTCTGCTGCCTAACCAGCTCCTCTCGCCATGCCTCTACACTTTCCTTCTGCTCCCTCTGCACCAATGACCCCCTTAATCTGGCGTTCTCCTCTGCTAAACGGCTGAACCGCTCTATCACGGCCTCCTGCTGCCTCGTCGTCCACGGCGTGAGCCCCCCCCTAATTTTTTTGGGGCTTGTCTCTCCCCCGTGCTCATGGCCTCCATCCCTCTTGTCAGACTCTCACTCATCTCCTCCCAGGTCCATCCTCTCTCCTCGTCACGCTGCTTGATCCAGTCGAGGTGGGATCTTCTGTCACGATCGTTATGAAAAGCGGACCAAGGCGCAGCGTGATATGCGTACATTCTTTTATTTAGTGTACACAACACGAACCAAAACAACAAAACAAACGATACGTGAAGTCCTGGGTTGAACACAAACCTTCCGGAACAAGATCCCACAATAAACATGTGCCACAACAGGCTGCCTAAGTATGGTCCCCAATCAGAGACAACAAGCTACAGCTGTCTCTGATTGGGAACCACCCTGGCCAACATAGAAACTAAACGATCTAGAACACAACATAGAAAACTATAACATAGAAACCTACACACCCTGGCTCAACATATAAGAGTCCCCAGAGCCAGGGCATGACACAGAGATACGAAGCAGAGACAGATCCTTACCAAGTACAGGCTGAGTGACCATCAATTGGCAATAGAAACCGGCAGACATAAAAAGACATGGCTACCCAAAGAGGAGCGTGTATGTGGTCACTGCACGACAGGGGAGGTAGAAACAGAGATGCACTTTCTTCTTTACTGTGATAAATATTCCTCACAAAGAGATTCATTATTCACAGAAATGACTACATTTATTCCAAATGTTAACTTATTAAACCCAGAGGAAAAACTAAAAATGGGCGAAGGAGCAATGGCTCCTCTTGCAGCCAAATATGTATTTGCCTGCCATAGCCTGAGGGACACTGAATAATAACATCTGCATAGTAAATAGTAACATACTTATTATTATTGTTATTGCTATTATTGTTATTACCATTATTATTGTTGTTTATCATTCCAAATAGTAGTGGTATGGGTGGTAATGGTAATGGTAATGATGGCAGTTTAATGATGGTGGTGGTAGTAGTGGTAGTAATGATGATGGTAGTTGTAGTACTGATATAATGGTGAAGATGACCGTTATTTAGTTATAAGTTAGTTATAGTTTCATTTTCCATATTTAGATTTGTATATTTATTATATTTCTACTATTGACTGTTACCATTTTATTGTTGTTATTTATTTATTTATTATTATTTACTACCATTTTTTATTATTATGTGTTATTCTTTATTATTTTATAACAATGTATATTGTATACATTGTTGCTTTGGCAATATTGACGCAATGTTTTTCATGCCATTAAAGCAGCTTGAATTGAATTGAAT
>NC_059226.1:33297464-33299964 GCF_020615455.1 Coregonus clupeaformis | reverse complement strand
TAAACTGTCAGTTTTCACCTTTGTTTTGTGGGTTATTGTTCCTGTTCCAGTGTTGTATGTTCTGTCGGTGTCACAGAGGACTTCACGTATCGTCATTTGTTGTTTTTTCGTGGTTGCTTTAATTAAATAAAGTCATCATGTTCACTCCACGCGCTGCGTATTGGTCCGCTCCTTTAGACGATCGGACAGAATAACCCACCAAAAAAGGACCAAGCAGCGCGTCCAGGAGCAAAGGGTCTGGACATGGGAGGAACTGTTGGACGGTAAAGGGTCCTGGACGTGGGAAGAAATCCTGGACGGGCATGGATCGCCGTCCATGGAGCGAAACAGAGGAGAGGCGACGGAGAGAGGGAGCAACGGCGTCGGCAGAGCCAACGTCGGAAGGATTCGAGAGGCAACCCCGAAGAAATTTTTGGGGGGCACATGGCTTGGGCGACGGAGCAGCAGGAGGCTGCCACAAGGCAGAGTCAGAGGGCTGCCAGGTTAAGGGGGCTGACGGAGGCAGAGAAGGGACGGATTCAGTGGGCTACCAGGTCAAGGGGGCTACTGGGTAAAGCAGGAAGGAAGGTGTTGAGGCACGGCGTGAGGTACTGGGGTGTGTAACCAGTTCGGTCCGGCCCGTTCTAGTCCCGAGGTGCAGCCAGTAGTGTGTGTTCCCCTGACGGTACGGCCTGTTCCAGTCCCTCGCACTAAGTGTAAGGTGCGCGTCGCCAGCCCGGTTCGGCCTGTTCCTGCCTACGCACCAAGTATGCGGTGCGCGTCGCCAGCTCAGCCCGGCCTGTTCCTACTCCACGCACCAGGGATACGGTGCGCTCGCCAGCCCAGCCCGGCCTGTTCCTACTCCACGCACCAGGGATACGGTGCGCCGCCAGCCCAGCCCGGCCTGTTCCTACTCCACGCACCAGGGATACGGTGCGCTCGCCAGCCCGGCCCGGCCTGTTCCGGCCACTCGCACCAGGGATACGGTGCGCGTCGCCAGCCCCGCCCGGCCTGTTCCTGCTCTCCGCACTAGGCGTGAGGTGAGTCCCCAGGGTCCAGCATGCCCTGTTCCGGCTCCCCGCACTAGGCGTTATGGGAGATCCCCAGGGTCCAGCATGCCCTGTTCCGACTCCCCGCACTAGCCCTGAGATGCGTGTCCTCAGCCCGGTACCTCCAGTTCCGGCACCACGCATCAGGCCTACGGTGCGTCCCCAGGGCCAAGCATGCCCTGTTGCTGCTTCCCGCACTAGCCCTGAGATGCGTGTCCTCAGCCCGGTACCTCCAGTTCCGGCACCACGCATCAGGCCTACGGTGCGTCCCCAGGGTCCAGCATGCCCTGTTGCTTCTCCCCGCACTAGCCCTGAGATGCGTGTCCCTCAGCCCGGTACCTCCTGTTCCGGCACCATGCACCAGGCCTACGATGCGCCTCAGACGGCCAGAGTCTGCCATCTGCCCAACGGGGCCTGAACTGCCCGTCTGCCCCTAAGCCTGCAAAGCCGCCCGTCTGCCATGAGCCATCAGAGCCGTCCGCCAGACCGGAGCCGCTAGAGCCTTCCGTCAGACAGGATCAGCCAGAGCCTTCCGCCAGACAGGATCAGCCAGAGCCTTCTGCCAGACAGGATCAGCCAGGAGCCTTCTGCCAGACAGGATCAGCCAGAGCCTTCTGCCAGACAGGATCAGCCAGAGCCTTCCGCCAGACAGGATCAGCCAGATCCGTCAGTCGGCCATGAGCAGCCAGATCCGTCAGCCAGCCATGAGCAGCCAGATCCGTCAGCCAGCCATGAGCAGCCAGATCCGTCAGCCAGCCATGAGCAGCCAGATCCGTCAGCCAGCCATGAGCAGCCAGATCCGTCAGCCAGCCATGAGCAGCCAGATCCGTCAGCCAGCCATGAGCAGCCAGATCCGTCAGCCAGCCATGAGCAGCCAGATCCGTCAGTCAGCCATGAGCAGCCAGATCCGTCAGCCAGCCATGAGCCGTCCAGCCAGGATCCGCCAGAGCCGTCCAGCCGGGATCCGCCAGAGCCGTCCAGCCAGGATCCGCCAGCCAGCCAGGATCCGCCAGAGCCAGCCAGCCAGGATCCGCCATTTAGTCAGGTGCTGCCCCTTAGCTCGGTGTTGCTCCCTTATCCTGGTGCTGTCCCTTATCCTGGTGCTGTCCCTTAGCCTGGTACTGCCCCTTAGTCCGGTACTGCCCCTTAGTCCGGTACTGCCCCTTAGTCCGGTACTGCCCCTTAGTCCGGTGCTGCCCCTTAGCCCGGTGCTGCCCCCTTAGCCCGGTGCTGCCCCTTAGTCCGGTACTGCCCGTAGTCCGGTACTGCCCGTAGTCCGGTGCTGCCCCTTAGTCCGGTGCTGCCCCTTAGCCCGGTGCTGCCCCCTTGTTCCGGTGCTGCCCCTTATACCGGTGCTGCCCCTTATCCCGGTGCTGCCCCTTAGGCCGATGCTGCCCCTTAGTCCGGTGTTGCCCCTTAGTCCAGGTGGGGTTAGTTGGAGGGTGGTCATTGGGAGGAGGCTACCGAAGCAG
>NC_059226.1:32942464-32949964 GCF_020615455.1 Coregonus clupeaformis | reverse complement strand
GGAGCAGGCACGGGCCGGACCGGACTAGGAACACGCACCACTGGCTTGGTGCGAGGAGCAGGAACGGGCCGGGCCGGAATGGCGACACGCACCACTGGCTTGGTGTGAGGAGCAGGAACAGGCCGGGCCGGACTGGGAACACGCACCACTGGCTTGGTGCGAGGAGCAGGAACGGGCCGGGCCGGACTGGCGACACGCACCATTGGCGACACGCACCACTCAGTCCCCTGAGTCAGGGCGTGACACACACACTGTCACGCCATCATTTGCTCACACACACATAATATGCACATACATTTATACTGACTCTACACACCTGCATACCCACTCACATACAAGCTGCTGCTACTCTGTTTATCTTAAATCCTGATGCCTAGTCACCTTACCCCTATACATATCTACCTCTATCACCAGTATCCCTGCACATTGTTAATATGGTATTGAACTGACCCTGTATATAGTATGCTTCCCTATACATATCTACCTCCATCCCTCCAGTATCCCTGCACATTGTTAATATGGTATTGGAACTGACCCTGTATATAGTATGCTCACTTACTTACTTATTGTGTTCTTCATATTTCTTCATAGTTTTTTTTCTAGTATCACATTGTTATTGATTATTGCATTGTTGGGTTTTGAGTTTACAATAAAGGCATTTCACTGTACTTGTGCATGTGACATTTAAGCTTGAAACCTGAACCATCCTGACCCCCCCCCCCCTCCATGCTGCATTGATTAGAACCAGAGGCTACGAGTAGGAGCGCTGCTGGAGGAAATTGAGAAACCACCGTTTCCTTGAGGCCTGAGATTAAAGTAGCCCGCTGTGCAAGGTGAGAGGAGGAGGAGAGATGGGGAAAAGGAGAAAGAGAGAGATGGGGATGAAATGGGGATAGAGAGAGAGAGAGAGAGAGAGAGAGAGAGAGAGAGAGGCCCAGGATGGGTTTATGCTTCAGATTTAGTTTCAGAATGAAGCTGTGAAAGATGTGTTCATATGAGCAGTACGTTTTCAGTTCAGAGGCCAATCTGAAATGGCACCCTATTCCCTACATGGTGCACTAATTTAGACCCTATTGAGCCACTTTTGTCTCTTTACCAGGATAGGGATCAACCTCCCCCTCCACTTTCTCTCCTCCCTCTCCTCCCTCTCCTCCCTCACCCCTCTCCTTCTCTCACCCCTCTCCTTCCCTCACCCCTCTCTCCTCCCTCACCCCTCTCCCTCCCTCACCCCTCTCACCCCCTCTTCCTCCCTCACCCCTCTCCTCCCTCACCCATCTCCCTCTCTCCCCCTCCCTCTCCCTCTCCCCCACCTCCCTCTCTCCCCCTCTCCCTCCCTCTCCCCACTCTCCCTCCCTCACCCCCCTCACCCCCTCTCCCTCCCTCACCCCTCTCCTCCTCACCCATCTCCCTCTCTCCCCCCTCTCCCTCCCTCACCCCTCTCCCTCCCTCCCTCACCCTCTCCTCCCTCACCCCTCTCCTTCCCTCACCTCTCTCTTTCCCGCCCTCTTCTCAACAGAAACTGCATACCTTTTCTCACAGAGCTCCTCAACAAACAGTGAGAGGCAGGACAGCACCCCTCTTAGGTACACACCAAGTGAGCGAGGCGAGGGGCTCCTCCTCTCCTCCTTTCCTCCTCTCCTCCTCTCTTCCTCTCCTCCTCTCCTCCTCTCCTCCTCTCCCCTTCCTTTGTTCATCATCCGTGGCCATGTTAGCGTGCGTCATCTGAGGATCAGGTTGCTATTGTTGGGCCGCGCCCAGGTCCACACCGCCTCCCCAGCTTCAAAGCTCTGTGTCAGGCTGTGTTAGGGGAGATGAGCGGCGGCCGAAACAGGGCCAAGTGGAGTGTGATGGGCCAGGGGCCGGTAGGGGCCGGTAGGGGCCACAGAGAGCCCTCTGGATGACACAGTGTTGTCTTAACAGGGCAGACAGAAAGCCAGTCTTGCAGCACTGAGACAGAGACAACAGGAGAGGCTGGAAAGGAGAGGGCCTTGAGAAGTTAGCCAGGAGAGGTAGAGATAAATCAAATCAAATCAACATTTGAAAGAGGGAGAAAGAGAGGGGGAAAGGAGGGATAAAAGAAAGGAGAGAGGGAGAGAAGGAGAAAGGGAGAGAAGGAGAGACAGAGGGAAGGAGAGAGGGAGAGAAGGAGAGAGGGAGAGAAGGAGAGAGGGAGAGAAGGAGAAAGGGAGAGGAGAGACAGAGAGAAGGAGAGAGGGAGAGAAGGAGAGAGGGAGAGAAGGAGAAAGGGAGAGAAGGAGAGAGGGAGAGAAGGAGAGAGGGAGAGAGGGAGAGAGGGAGAGAAGGAGAGAAGGAGAGAAGGAGAGAAGGAGAGAAGGAGAGAGGGAGAGAAGGAGAAAGGGAGAGAAGGAGAGAGGGAGAGAGGGAGAGAGGGAGAGAAGGAGAGAAGGAGAAAGGGAGAGAAGGAGAGATACAGGGTTTTTCCTGAGCAGTGTTGGGGTAATGTCACAGTAATAATATTACTTTTTGCAGTAACGAGTACTGTTCCAATTTGAGTAATAATAATACAGTTACTGATCAAAGATAGGTCATCGGTACTTCGTTACTTTTGCTATCATTCCCTTCCTGTTACAATATTTGATTATTGTTCCCTCTCTGTTGTCACAATATAAAAAAATTCCCCCGTCCCAGATGCTAAATGTTTTCGTCCTGAGTCGGACGTCCTCTCACCAACTTCCTGTTTACACACACACACACACTACTACTAACTGCTTTAGTGAGGGAGATGAAAAATGTCAGCAGCCCTGGAAACCCTGGAACTCTTGATGTCCAAGACACTGGTGCTGAAGGACGGTCTCTCTGGAATGACAGCTGGTCGGCCCGATGCCGTAGTCCAGGTAGGCCTGGACAGTGTTTATATCCTTTCCTCAATGCTCTGTGATTTGATATCTGCAGGCCTAATGAACAGCCTACAGTTAAAAACAGGTTTTATGTAACGTTGTTTTTTATTGGCCCATCCACCTCTTCGGAGGACAAAAATAATCTATTTTTTCTTTTTTACAGGTTTTTCTTTTTGTCGTTACATGTACATTCTACACGTTACATACATGTTCCACACGTTACATACATGGCATTTCACACTTTCTTTTCTTCACAGTAGTTACATAGCAACAATATAGTCACCTGATGTACATCACATCCAGATAGACAGCACCCAAACACATACAGTATCCATTATGTATCGTGTTTTTAGTCATAACTCTTATAGAACATGAGTAATAAGTAATAATAAGTACTATAACCAGTAGTGTAACTAATTACTATTCACAGGGAGTAATAAGTACTATAACCAGTGGTGTAACTGATTAATATTCCCAGGGAGTAATCAGTACTATAACCAGTAGTGTAACTAATTACTATTCTCAGGGAGTAATCAGTACTATAACCAGTAGTGTAACTAATTAATAATTCCAATGAGTAATCAGTACTATAACCAGTGGTGTAACTAACTAATAATTCCAAGGAGTAATCAGTACTATAACCAGTAGTGTAACTAATTACTATTCCCAGGGAGTAATCAGTACTATAACCAGTAGTGTAACTAATTACTATTCCCAGGGAGTAATAAGTACTATAACCAGTAGTGTAACTAATTACTATTCCCAGGGAGTAATAAGTACTATAACCAGTGGTGTAACTAATTAATATTCCCAGGGAGTAATCAGTACTATAACCAGTAGTGTAACTAATTACTATTCTCAGGGAGTAATCAGTACTATAACCAGTAGTGTAACTAATTAATAATTCCAATGAGTAATCAGTACTATAACCAGTGGTGTAACTAATTAATAATTCCAAGGAGTAATCAGTACTATAACCAGTAGTGTAACTAATTACTATTCCCAGGGAGTAATCAGTACTATAACCAGTAGTGTAACTAATTACTATTCCCAGGGAGTAATAAGTACTATAACCAGAAGTGTAACTAATTACTATTCCCAGGGAGTAATAAGTACTATAACCAGTAGTGTAACTAATTACTATTCCCAGGGAGTAATAAGTACTATAACCAGTAGTGTAACTAATTACTATTCCCAGGGAGTAATCAGTACTATAACCAGTAGTGTAACTAATTACTATTCCCAGGGAGTAATCAGTACTATAACCAGTAGTGTAACTAATTACTATTCCCAGGGAGTAATCAGTACTATCACCAGTGGTGTAACTAATTACTAATTCCAGGGAGTAATCAGTACTATAACCAGTAGTGTAACTAATTACTAATCCCAGGGAGTAATAAGTACTATAACCAGTAGTGTAACTAATTACTATTCTCAGGGAGTAATGAGTACTATAACCAGTAGTGTAACTAATTACTATTCCCAGGGAGTAATCAGTACTATAACCAGTAGTGTAACTAATTACTATTCCCAGGGAGTAATGAGTACTATAACCAGTAGTGTAACTAATTACTATTCCCAGGGAGTAATCAGTACTATAACCAGTAGTGTAACTAATTACTATTTCCAGGGAGTAATAAGTACTATAACCAGTAGTGTAACTATTTACTAATTCCAGGGAGTAATCAGTACTATAACCAGTGGTGTAACTAATTTCTATTCCCAGGGAGTAATCAGTACTATAACCAGTAGTGTAACTAATTACTATTCCCAGGGAGTAATGAGTACTATAACCAGTAGTGTAACTAATTAATAATTCCAATGAGTAATCAGTACTATAACCAGTGGTGTAACTAATTAATAATTCCAAGGAGTAATCAGTACTATAACCAGTAGTGTAACTAATTACTATTCCCAGGGAGTAATCAGTACTATAACCAGTAGTGTAACTAATTACTATTCCCAGGGAGTAATAAGTACTATAACCAGAAGTGTAACTAATTACTATTCCCAGGGAGTAATAAGTACTATAACCAGTAGTGTAACTAATTACTATTCCCAGGGAGTAATAAGTACTATAACCAGTAGTGTAACTAATTACTATTCCCAGGGAGTAATCAGTACTATAACCAGTAGTGTAACTAATTACTATTCCCAGGGAGTAATCAGTACTATAACCAGTAGTGTAACTAATTACTATTCCCAGGGAGTAATCAGTACTATCACCAGTGGTGTAACTCATTACTAATTCCAGGGAGTAATCAGTACTATAACCAGTAGTGTAACTAATTACTAATCCCAGGGAGTAATAAGTACTATAACCAGTGGTGTAACTAATTACTATTCTCAGGGAGTAATGAGTACTATAACCAGTAGTGTAACTAATTACTATTCCCAGGGAGTAATCAGTACTATAACCAGTAGTGTAACTAATTACTATTCCCAGGGAGTAATGAGTACTATAACCAGTAGTGTAACTAATTACTATTCCCAGGGAGTAATCAGTACTATAACCAGTAGTGTAACTAATTACTATTTCCAGGGAGTAATAAGTACTATAACCAGTAGTGTAACTATTTACTAATTCCAGGGAGTAATCAGTACTATAACCAGTGGTGTAACTAATTTCTATTCCCAGGGAGTAATCAGTACTATAACCAGTAGTGTAACTAATTACTATTCCCAGGGAGTAATGAGTACTATAACCAGTAGTGTAACTAATTACTATTCCCAGGGAGTAATCAGTACTATAACCAGTAGTGTAACTAATTACTATTCCCAGGGAGTAATGAGTACTATAACCAGTAGTGTAACTAATTACTATTCCCAGGGAGTAATCAGTACTATAACCAGTAGTGTAACTAATTACTATTTCCAGGGAGTAATAAGTACTATAACCAGTAGTGTAACTATTTACTAATTCCAGGGAGTAATCAGTACTATAACCAGTGGTGTAACTAATTACTAATTCCAGGGAGTAATCAGTACTATAACCAGTAGTGTAACTAATTACTATTCTCAGGGAGTAATCAGTACTATAACCAGTAGTGTAACTAATTACTAATTCCAGGGAGTAATCAGTACTATAACCAGTGGTGTAACTAATTACTAATTCCAGGGAGTAATCAGTACTATAACCAGTAGTGTAACTAATTACTATTCCCAGGGAGTAATCAGTACTATAACCAGTGGTGTAACTAATTACTATTTCCAGGGAGTAATCAGTACTATAACCAGTGGTGTAACTAATTACTATTCCCAGGGAGTAATAAGTACTATAACCAGTAGTGTAACTAATTACTATTCCCAGGGAGTAATCAGTACTATAACCAGTAGTGTAACTAATTACTATTCCCAGGGAGTAATCAGTACTATAACCAGTAGTGTAACTAATTACTATTCCCAGGGAGTAATCAGTACTATAACCAGTAGTGTAACTAATTACTATTCCCAGGGAGTAATCAGTACTATAACCAGTAGTGTAACTAATTACTATTCCCAGGGAGTAATAAGTACTATAACCAGTGGTGTAACTAATTACTATTCCCAGGGAGTAATCAGTACTATAACCAGTAGTGTAACTAATTACTAATTCCAGGGAGTAATCAGTACTATAACCAGTGGTGTAACTAATTACTAATTCCAGGGAGTAATCAGTACTATAACCAGTAGTGTAACTAATTACTATTCCCAGGGAGTAATCAGTACTATAACCAGTGGTGTAACTAATTACTATTTCCAGGGAGTAATCAGTACTATAACCAGTGGTGTAAATAATTACTATTCCCAGGGAGTAATCAGTACTATAACCAGTAGTGTAACTAATTACTGTTTCCAGGGAGTAATCAGTACTATAACCAGTGGTGTAACTAATTACTATTCTCAGGGAGTAATAAGTAAAGTAATTAGTTACTGTTGAAAGAAGTAACGAGTAATAGTTAAAATATTACTTTTTTTGAACAGCCAGTAGATGCTGAGCTTTATGACCCAAGCTATTCTACACTGAGATGTCTGTCTGTCTGTCTGTCTGTCTGTCTGTCTGTCTGTCTGTCTGTCTGTCTGTCTGTCTGTCTGTCTGTCTGTCTGTCTGTCTGTCTGTCTGTCTGTCTGTCTCTCTCTCTCTCTCTCTCTCTCTCTCTCTCTCTCTCTCTCTCTCTCTCTCTCTCTCTCTCTCTCTCTCTCTCTCTCTCTCTCTCTCTCTCTCTCTCTCTCTCTCTCTCTCTCTGTCTGTCTGTCTCTCTCTCTCTCTCTCTGTCTGTCTGTCTGTCTGTCTGTCTGTCTGTCTGTCTGTCTGTCTGTCTGTCTGTCTGTCTGTCTGTCTGTCTGTCTGTCTGTCTCTGTTTGTCTCTATGTCTGTCTGTCTGTCTGTCTGTCTGTCTGTCTGTCTGTCTTGTAATGCATACAGCTGTCTCTGCTTCTATTTAAGTCCTAACACGGCCAACCCAGTGGATCTTATATGAGTAATTTCTGTTATATTTTCACTGTAATGATGCAGTTGATCTTATCTGTTCATCTGAGTTGCTGGAGGCTGGAAGTGTCAAAGCAGAGCTTGCAGAGGTGTTAAAATACCACACAAGACAACATGATGCTGATGACGATGATGGAAAGAGGGGGTTTTATTTGAACTTTCTGGTCTGAAGGT
>NC_059226.1:32934964-32939964 GCF_020615455.1 Coregonus clupeaformis | reverse complement strand
GCTCAAATGGTCAACCAGGAACAAAACCATCCCCTCCATACTATTTCCTCCCTGGTCACTCCCTTCTCAGTGAGTGAGTGCGTGTATATTTGTGTGTGTGTGTGTGTGTGTTTCTCCCCAGGTGGCCAGGGAGCAATAGAAGATTCATCCAGTCAGGATGTGTTAGGAGCACTGGGAGGAAGAGAGGCCTGACATCACTTAAGACCTGAGATAAATAGGAGACAGACAGGACAGTGGGGGGTTAAAAATACATTAAACATGGAAACACAGAGAAACAGGTTGTCAGCTCTGACTGACTAGGAGTCCTCTCTCTCTCTCTCTCTCTCTCTCTCTCTCTCTCTCTCTCTCTCTCTCTCTCTCTCTCTCTATTCTCTCTCTCTCTCTCTCTCTCTATCTCTCTCTTCTCTCTCTCGCTCTCTCTCTCTGTATCTCCATCACCCCCTCTCTCTCTCTCTTTCTCTGTCTCTCTGTCTTTCCATTAAATTCAAATGGCTTTATTGGCATGGGGAACATACAGTACCCTATTCCCTATATACAGTACCAGTCAAAAGTTTGGACACACCTACTCATTCAAGGGTTTTCCTTTATTTTTACTGTTTTCTACATTGTAGAATAATAGTGAAGACATCAAAACTATGAAAGAACACATATGGAATCATGTAGTAACCAAAAAAGTGCTAAAAAGTGTTATATTTGACATTCTTCAAATAGCCACCTTTTGCCATGATGAAAGCTTTGCACACTCTTGGCATTCTCTCAACCAGCTTCACCTGGAATGCTTTTCCAACAGTCTTGAAGGAGTTCCCACATATGATGAGCACTTGTTGTCTGCTTTTCCTTCAGTCTGCGGTCTGACTCATCCCAAACCATCTTAATTGGGTTGAAGTCAGGGAATTGTGGAGAACATCACTCTCCTTCTTGGTAAAATAGCCCTTATACAGCCTGGAGGTGTGTTGGGTCATTGTCCTGTTGAAAAACCAATGATAGTCCCACTAAGCCCAAACCAGATGGGATGGCGTATCGCTGCAGAATGCTGTGGTAGCCATGCTGATTAAGTGAGCCTTGAATTCTAAATAAATCACAGACAGTGTCACCAGCAAAGCACCCCCACACTATAACACCTCCTCCTCCATGCTTTACGGTGGGAACTACACATGCGGAGATCATCCATTCACCCACACCACGTCTCACAAAGACACGGCGGTTGGGACCAAAAATCTCCAATTTGGACTCCAGACCAAAGGACAAATTTCCACCGGTCTAATGTCCATTGCTCGTGTTTCTTGGCCCAAGCAGGTCTCTTCCTCTTATTGGTGTCCTTTAGTAGTGGTTTCTTTGCAGGAATTCGACCTTGAAGGCCTGACTCACACAGTCCCCTCTAAACAGTTGATGTTGAGATGTGTCTGTGACTTGAACTCTGTGAAGCATTTATTTGGGCTGCAATTTCTGAGGCTGGTAACTCTAATGAATTTATCCTCTGCAGCAGAGGTAACTCTGGGTCTTCCATTCTGTGGTGGTTTCATGAGAGCCAGTTTCATCATTGCGCTTGATGGTTTTTGCGACTGCACTTGAAGAAACTTTCAAAGTTCTGTACTGACTGACCTTCATGTCTTAAAGTAATGATGGACTGTTGTTTCTCTTTGCTTGTTTGAGCTGTTCTTGCCATAATATGGACTTGGTCTTTTACCAAATAGGGCAATCTTCTGTATACCCCCCCTACCTTGTCACAACACAACTGATTGACTCAAACGCATTAAGAAGGAAATAAATTCCACAAATTAACTTTTAAGAAGGCACACCTGTTAATTGAAATGTATTCCAGGTGACCACCTCATGAAGCTGGTTGAGAGAATGCCAAGAGTGTGCAAAGATGTCATCAAGGCAAAGGGTGGCTATTTGAAGAATGTCATATATAAAATATATTTTGATTTGTTTAACACTTTTTTGGTTACTACATGATTCCATATGTGTTATTTCATAGTTTTGATGTCTTCACTATTATTCTACAATGTACAAAATAGTAAACATAAAGAAAAACCCTTGAATGAGTAGGTGTGTCCAAACTTTTGACTGGTACTGTATGTTTACATTGCCAAAGCAAGTGAAATAGATAATAAACAATAATAATTAACAGTAAACATTACACTAACAAAAGTTCCAAAAGTATAAAGAGATTTCAAATGTCATATTATGTCTATATACAGTGTTGTAACAATGTGAAAATAGTTTGAAAGGGAAAATAAATAGGTAGGTTGTATTTACAATGGTGTTTGTTCTTCACTGGTTGCCCTTTTCTTGTGGCAACAGGTCACAAATCTTAATGCTGTGGTGGCACACTGAGGTATTTCACCCAATAGATATGGGAGTTTATCATGATTGTGGGTCTGTGTGATCTGAAGGAAAAATGTGTCTCTAATATGGTCATACAGTTGGCAGGAAGTTAGGAAGTGCAGCTCGGTTTCCACCTCATTGTGTGGGCAGTGTGCACATAGCCTGTCTTCTCTTGAGAGCCAGGTCTGCCTACGGCGGCCTTTCTCAATAGCAAGGCAATGCTCACTTAGTCTGTACATAGTCAAGGATTTGTGTACTCTCTGTTTAGGGCCAAATAGCATTCCAGTTTGCTCCGTTTTTTGGTTAATTATTTTCAATGTGTCAAGTAATTTCTCATGATTTGGTTGGGTCTAATTGTGTTGCTTTTCCTGGGGCTCTGTGGGGTCTGTTTGTGTTTGTGAGCAGAGTCCCCATACTGGCAGAGGGGACACTGCTACCTGACCACTGTGTCTGACCCAAACTTAAGGAAACATTTGACTATGTACAGACTAAGTGAGCATAGCCTTATGCCGTAGGCAGACCTGGCTCTCAAGAGAAGACAGGCTATGTGCACACTGCCCACAAAATGAGGTGGAAACTGAGCTGCACTTCCTAACCTCCTGCCAAATGTATGACCATATTAGAGACACATATTTTCCTCAGATTACAGAGATCCACAAAGAATTCAAAAACAAACCCAATTTTGATCAATCCCTTATCTACTGGGTGAAAAACCACAGTGTGTCATCACAGCAGCAAGATTTGTGACCTGTTGCCACAAGAAAAGGGCAACCAGTGAAGAACAAACACTGTTGTAAATACAACCCATATTTATGTTTATTTATTTTCCCTTTTGTACTTTAACTATTTGCACATTGTTACAACACTGTATATATACATAATATGACATTTGAAACCCATACCAACTGGCAGAGGGGACACTTCTCCAGGTTCATCTCTCTGTAGGTGAGGGCTTTGTTATAGAAGGTTTAAGAATCACTTATTTTAGGTGGTTGTAGAATTTAATTGCTATTTTCTGGATTTTGATAATTAACAGGAATCATCCTAATTCTGCTCTGCATGCATTATGGAGGATGTTTTTGCAGAATTCTGCATGCAGAGTCTCAATTTGGTGTTTGTCCCATTTTTTGAATTCTTGGGTTGTGAGCGAACCCCAGAACTCACAACCATAAAGGGCAATGGGTTCTATAACTGATTCAAGTATTTTAAACTAGATCCTAATTGGGATGTCAAATTTGATGTTCCTTTTGATGGCGTAGAAGGCCCTTCTTGCCTTGCCTTTCAGATCGTTCACAGCTTTGTGGAAATTACCTGTGGCGCTGATGTTTAGGCCAAGGTATGTATAGTTATTTTTGTGCTCTAGGGCAACAGTGTCTAGGTGGAATTTGTATTTTTTGGCTAAATGCTCGAAATGCCAGATGGCCATTCCACCCTTGATTAATTCAGCATAAAGAGAATGAAACACACCTGAGGCTTAGACTGAAGCTAGACAGGGCAGCTGTGTGGGAGGCACGGGGCCTGTTGGAGAACACAGTTGTGTGTGTGTGTGTGTGTGTGTGTGTGTGTGTGTGTGTGTGTGTGTGTGTGTGTGTGTGTGTGTGTGTGTGTGTGTGTGTGTGTGTGTGTGTGATGGGTTGATTCAATAATACATGTCCTGTTAGAGGAGTGACAGATGTAATAACAATCTGACATTAGAGAGAGAGAGGGAGAGGGAGAGGGAGAGGGAGAGGGAGAGAGAGAGAGAGAGAGAGAGATAAAGATAGTGAGAGACACAGAGAGAGAGAGGGTCTGCTATACAAATTGATGGAAAGTGGGGTTGGGGAAAAACATACGACATTATAAAATCCATGTACACAAACAACAAGTGTGCGGTTAAAATTTGAAAAAAACACACACATTTCTTTCCACAGGGCCGTGGGGTGAGACAGGGATGCAGTTTAAGCCCCACCTTCTTCAACTTATATATATAAACGTATTGGCGAGGGCACTAGAACAGTCTGCAGCACCCGGCCTCACCCTACTACAATCTGAAGTCAAATGTCTACTGTTTGCTGATGATCTGGTGCTTCTGTCCCCAACCAAGGAGGGCCTACAGCAGCACCTAGATCTTCTGCACAGATTCGGTCAGACCTGGGCCCTGACAGTAAATCTCAGTAAGACCAAAATAATGTTGTTCCAAAAAAGGTCCAGTTGCCAGGACCACAAATACAAATTCCATCTAGACACCGTTGCCCTAGAGCACACAAAAAACTATACATACCTCGGCCTAAACATCAGCGCCACAGGTAACTTCCACAAAGCTGTGAACAATCTGATGGACAAGGCAAGAAGGGCCTTCTATGCCATCAAAAGGAACATAACATTCGACAAACCAATTAGGATCTGGCTAAAAATACTTGAATCAGTTATAGAACCCATTGCCCTTTATGGTTGTGAGGTCTGGGGTCCGCTCACCAACCAAGAATTCACAAAATGGGACAAACACCAAATTGAGACTCCGTGTACAACAAAAAACACCAAATAATGCATGCAGAGCAGAATTAGGCCGATACCCGCTAATGATCAAAATCCAGAAAAGAGCTGTTAAATTCTATAACCACTTAAAAGGAAGCGATTCCCAAACCTTCCATAACAAAGCCATCACCTACAGAGAGATGAACTTGGAGAAG